>NC_092103.1:44521161-44551161 GCF_045679555.1 Salvelinus alpinus | reverse complement strand
CAGCGTGTTGGGTAGAGTCCAGTGTGTGGGTAGAGTCCAGTGAGTGGGTAGAGTCCAGTGTGTGGGTAGAGTCAGTGTGTGGGTAGAGTCCAGTGAGTGGGTAGAGTCCAGTGTGTAGGTAGAGTCCAGTGTGTGGGTAGAGTCAGTGTGTGGGTAGAGTCCAGTGAGTGGGTAGAGTCCAGTGTGTGGGTAGAGTCAGTGTGTGGGTAGAGTCAGTGTGTGGGTAGAGTCCAGTGTGTTGGGTAGAGTCCAGTGTGTGGGTAGAGTCAGTGTGTGGGTAGAGTCCAGTGTGTGGGTAGAGTCAGTGTGTGGGTAGAGTCCAGGTTGTTGGTAGAGTCCAGTGTGTGGGTAGAGTCCAGTGTGTTGGGTAGAGTCCAGTGTGTGGGTAGAGTCAGTGTGTGGGTAGAGTCCAGTGTGTGGGTAGAGTCCAGTGTGTGGATAGAGTCCAGTGTGTGTTGGGTAGAGTCCAGTGTGTGGGTAGAGTCCAGTGTGTGGGTAGAGTCAGTGTGTGGGTAGAGTCAGTGTGAGAGAGTTAGTGCAAAAAAGGGTCAATGCAGGTAGTCCGGGTAGCCATTTGATTAGATATTTAGCAGTCTTATGGCTTGGGAGGTCGAAGCTGTTCAGGGTCCTGTTGGTTCCAGATTTAGTGCACTGGTACCGCTTGCCGTGCGGTAGCAGAGAGAACAGTCTATGGCGTGGGTGGCTGGAGTCTTTGACAATTTTTTGGACCTACATTTGATTGATTGATTTGAGGTAGCATACTCTTATTTGCATGTCTAAATCTCCTGAACGTAACCTGAAATCAAGTCATTTAGCTCTGGATTCCTTTCTTGGCAGGAAACGTGGAATATGTACCTGATCCTACATTGTTCCTACCCCCTTTCATATTCAATCTGTTTTATAGACAGAATAATCAGACGGTAGTAGAGATTATTTTATTTAACCTTTTATTTAACTAAGTCAGTTAAGAACAAATTCTTATTTACAATGACGGCCCTACCCCTGGCCAAATCCTAACCCAGACGACGCTGGACCAATTGTGCACCGCCCTATGGGACTCCCAATCATGGCCGGTTGTGATACAGCTTGGAATTGAACCAGGGTCTGTAGAAACGCCTCTAGCACTGAGATGCAGTGCCTTAGACCGCTGCGCCACTCGGGAGCCCATGATATGATATGAAGGGCTGAGATGGGTTTGAGCCTCTGTTGCTAAGGCGGAATATTGGGCAGTCGACAGTGCTCAGAAGCAGGCTTCATAACCAACGGCAGTGACTCTCATCTCTCCATTCTCCAGCAGCAGCTCCAGCGGTCACGATAGAGACCGCTCTTGCCCTGTCACAAGACATTGGCGTTGCTTCCCCATTCGTCCACCCTCTCTCCTCTCACCATGTGACCACTCCAGCCTGTGAGTTGAAGACATCTGGTAGGCCTATTGTGTCATCTCCGAGACTAGCTAGTCTTGTGGTGACAGTGGCCACCAGCACTCAGCAGACGATAGCGGTGTGTCTGTCATGTTGACCTGTCTTGAAGAGGCTCAGGCCTCTCTCACTCTAAAAGTAGCATTTACTACATTCATGTGACTATGAGCTTTTAGAAGCTTTGTTGTCCAAAAAAAGGGTGTCTCAATGCACAAATCAAATCAAATGTATTTATAAAGCCCTTCTTACATCAGCTGATATCTCAAAGTGCTGTACAGAAACCCAGCCTAAAACCCCAAACAGCAAGCAATGCAGGTGTAGAAGCAAATGACATGTATTTAGATAAAAGCCAATGTCACTTGAATCCCAATACCTGAAGAACCTTCCCGAGATACATTACGCTTCACAGGACCATCTTCCCTCCTCTCCATAATTATATATCATACAATTTCACTATAACCATTAACATACTAAGCATTCTGCTCCTTTTCATTTCATTCCATCCCCCAAACACACACACACACACACACACACACGCACACGCACACACACACACACACACACACACACACACACACACACACACACACACACACACACACACACACACCACAGCATGCCGAAGGTCTGTCATCGTTTTACAGATAGCTAAATCCACATTCCCTTCTTTTCAAAGACACGCTGTGAGTGTTGACGTTACTTTACATAATCCTTCCTCCTTCCTTCCTGTTGCTCGCAGTAGAAGTACTCCCAGCCAATCCCATCTCCCCTAGTTTTTCCCGATTAGCATAATCAGCTAGTATTAATTATTCACACGCGGAGCCGCCGCGTGCTGAGGATCAGGCCGTTGCTCCGTCTCGTAACCCGTGTTTAATATTAAAGAGGTACGACATGTAGCATGATTTGCATCTGCCGTCATCGCCCCTCAGGTCCTGGCTTCGGGTAAGGAGCTGACGTCCCGGGCCCATATCTGTGGAACTCCGACAACCCCAACTCAACTCTTCTTTAAACGTAACACATATCAAGGACGTTGAGATCAGGGGAGGCTAGCTTGGGCAGTCGTTAGGGTGCAAGCTTTACTAAAACTTAAGTTAAATCTTACAAGTCATTTAAATATTTATGTTTCTTTGCCTGTAAAACCAACATATTTAAGCGAGATGGGGGTAATCAGGTATGGTCAAATTGATAATACTACTGAAATGATAATACTATTGAAATTATTATGACTTGGTAAAATTGACAACACTACTGAAATGATCTGCGTTAGAAGTTGGTATGATAATACTACTGAAACGATCTGCATTAGAAGTTGTTATGGTAATACTACTGAAACGATCTGCATTAGAAGTTGTTATGATAATACTACTGAAACGATCTGCGTTAGAAGTTGTTATGGTAATACTACTGAAACGATCTGCATTAGAAGTTGTTATGGTAATACTACTGAAACGATCTGCGTTAGAAGTTGTTATGATAATACTACTGAAACGATCTGCATTAGAAGGTGTTATGATAATACTACTGAAACGATCTGCGTTAGAAGTTGTTATGATAATACTACTGAAACGATCTGCATTAGAAGTTGTTATGATAATACTACTGAAACGATCTGCATTAGAAGGTGTTATGATAATACTACTGAAACGATCTGCGTTAGAAGGTGTTATGATAATACTACTGAAACGATCTGCGTTAGAAGTTGTTATGATAATACTACTGAAACGATCTGCATTAGAAGTTGTTATGGTAATACTACTGAAACGATCTGCATTAGAAGTTGTTATGATAATACTACTGAAACGATCTGCATTAGAAGTTGTTATGGTAATACTACTGAAACGATCTGCATTAGAAGTTGTTATGGTAATACTACTGAAACGATCTGCATTAGAAGGTGTTATGATAATACTACTGAAACGATCTGCATTAGAAGTTGTTATGATAATACTACTGAAACAATCTGCATTAGAAGGTGTTATGATAATACTACTGAAACGATCTGCGTTAGAAGTTGTTATGATAATACTACTGAAACGATCTGCATTAGAAGGTGTTATGATAATACTACTGAAACGATCTGCATTAGAAGTTGGTATGATAATACTACTGAAATTATCTGCGTTAGAAGGTGTAATGAATGAATGATGTAAGGGAGCAGGTGGGGAAATGAAATACAATTATAAACAGTAAATAGTTTAAAACACTGGTTGGTTTTAACCTCAAAACCCTGTCATAGAATTGGGATGTTTTCTAATCTAAACCGTCATTTACTGCATTACCAATTTGTTCATTTAATGTTGGATGAGACAAAGTGTTTATTTAAAAACCTCACAGGCTATGTGCTGCAGTCTCTATGGATGACTCATCAGCGTGTCTGTGTGTGGTAGTGGGCGAGCGAGTGGCAGCCATTTCTGTTTTGGTCCCCTGTGAGCGTTTGAATGTGTAGAAACCGGCTGCCCACTAGGCATGAGTGAGCTGGCTCTCTCTCTCTCTCTCTCCGGTCCTCTAGGCCCTAGGCACTTGAATAAGGGTGCGTGGAAGCAAGCTGAGCGTGTGTGGGGGATTCATTGTGTGTGTATGTGCTCGTGCTTGTGTGCCTATGTGTGTGTGTGTGTGTGCTTGCTTGCTTGAATTTATGTGTGGGGAGGGGGGAGGCTCTGCGAGGCAGGACTCCAGAGCCCCAGGCTTTGTCAGAGGGCCTGCCACAATGACACCAGCTAGCAGACTTGTGAAGTGAAGGACCTCACGGCTGCTGTGCTATTCATGTGACTGTGTTACTCATGTGACTGTGTTACTCATGTGACTGTGTTACTCATGTGTCTGTGTTACTCATGTGACTGTGTTACTCATGTGTCTGTGTTACTCATGTGACTGTGTTACTCATGTGACTGTGTTACTCATGTGACTGTGTTACTCGTGTGACTGTGTTACTCGTGTGACTGTGTTACTCATGTGACTGTGTTACTCATGTGTCTGTGTTACTCATGTGACTGTGTTATTCATGTGACTGTGTTACTCATGTGACTGTGTTACTCGTGTGACTGTGTTACTCATGTGACTGTGTTACTCATGTGTCTGTGTTACTCATGTGACTGTGTTACTCATGTGACCTCACGCTGGATGATCCTTGACCACAGGGGGCACCTTCGTGACTGCTCTGTAGGCTGTGGATCAACGCACAAAGATGTTATCTAAGGAGTGTGTTTGTGTGTGTGTGTGTGTGTGTGTGTGTGTGTGTGTGTGTGTGTGTGTGTGTGTGTGTGTGTGTGTGTGTGTGTGTGTGTGTGTGTGTGTGTGTGTGTGTGTGTGTGTGTGTGTGTGTGTGTGTGTGTGTGTGTGTGTATGTGTGTGTGTGTGTGTGTGAAAAGATGCCGTGATTCCTACACAATTTATTTATTTGTGTCAAATGTATGTCTTATTTGTCTTATATTTGGATGTTGTACTTTGCTTTTATTTTGTGTGAAAAAATGTAATAAAAACATGAACTGAACTAAAACTGCTTACACACAGCAATCACTCCAAAGATGACTCCAATTCCAATCCAATCCACAACACTACATTTGGGCCCCATATTTCAACCATCGAGGACAGGTATGCTGATCAAACGCACAAAGGAAGCAAGCCTCTTCCTTCTCGCTGGCACCCAGGGCTGTGGGGAGAAATTGAACAAGCACTCCAACTTATTGCGTGTAGCCTCTGCCGCCCTGCATTCGTAAGACTAATGACCTGAAAATGGTCCTCTGGGCTTCCCTCTCTCTCCATAGTAATGACTGGCTGCCTCTTCATTTTCTTTTCTGTTCCTCGTCCCTTCATAGAAGGCCAAGAGATTATAGGCAATTACACTCCTCTCCAGTCCTGTTCAATATTGTGACTTGGGGCTTGGCTGACCATTAGGAAATGATGACAATAAGCAAGCCCCAGTTTGTATTCTATTCTGTGGGGAGATATAAATATATATATATATAGAGAGAGAGAGAGATAGAGATAGAGATAGAGAAAGAGAAAGAGAAAGAGAGAGAGAGAGAGAGAGAGAGAGAGAGAGAGAGAGAGAGAGAGAGAGAGAGAGAGAGAGAGAGAGAGAGAGAGAGAGAGAGAGAGAGAGAGAGAGAGAGAGAGAGAGAGAGAGAGAGAGAGAGAGAGATTAGTTGCTCCAAGGCCTCTGAGGACCAGCCTATGAAATGAAGCGGTGTGATTGGACGTGAGGTGGCGGATCCATTTGAATGATGAGAGGTAGAAACACATTAATAAAGTTGGACGAATGTAAATTGCGTTTAGCAGGTTATTATTAATTTATTTATTTTGTGGGTAAAATGTTTGTTTGTTGACTGTCACAGGTTAAGAAATTACCAACAATCGTAATTTCATAATTTCCACACAATATTTAATTTGTTCTGTTTTGTATTTCACATATATTGTACATTATATGTACAGTATCTCTTAAACACTCTATATGCTTGTCAGCTATTGGTTCTTCATTTAGGGTTAGGTTTAGGCCTTAATTCAATCCAGGCCACGGAAGATATAGTGCGATTGACATTGAAAGGTAATTCAGCGATTAGCGTGAATGCAGTCTTCCCAAACACGGAAACATTGCCTTTAAAAGGTGCCGAAACTGGGGGATCAGATTTAAAAAATAAATAAAAAATCGAATCAAAGTTTATTGGTCACGTACACAGATTATCAGACTTTTGTGGATGTGCACCGTATCCTGACATTCTGAATCCTGATGTCTTTTAGACATACAGTACACACTACCGGTCAAAAGTTTGGACACACCTACTCATTCAAGGTTTTTTTTAAATGTTTTACTATTTTCTACATTGTAGAATAATAGTGAAGACATCAAAACTATTAAATAACACATATGGAATCATGTAGTAACTAAAAAAGTGTTAAACAAATCTAAATATATTTTATATTTGAGAATCTTCAAATAGCCACCCTTTGCCTTGATGACAGATTTGTACACCCTTCAAATTCTCTCAACCAGCTTCAGGAGGTAATCACCTGGAATGCATTTCAATTAATAGGTGTGCCTTCTTAAAAGTTAATTTCGTGGAATTTCTTTCCTTCTTAATGAGCTTGAGCCAATCAGTTGTTGGGGTGGTATACAGATGATGCAGTTGCAACAACCATCAAGCGCTATGATGAAACTGTCTCTCATGAGGACCGCCACAGGAATGGAAGACGCAGAGTTATTTCTGCTGCAGAGGATAAGCTCATTAGAGTTACCAGCCTCAGAAATTGCAGCCCAAATAAATGCTTCACAGAGTTCAAGTAACAGACACATCTCAACATCAACTGTTCAGAGGAGACTTTGTGAATCAGTCCTTCATGGTCAAATTGCTGCAAAGAAACCACTACTACAGGACACCAATAAGAAGAAGAGACTTGCTTGGGCCAACAAACACGAGCAATGAACATTAGACCGGTGGAAATTTGTCCTTTGGTCTGGAGTCCAAATTGGAGATTTTTGATTCTAATTGCTGTGTCTTTGTGAGACGCGGTGTGGGTGAACGGATGATCTCCGCATGTGTATTTCCCACCGTAAAGCATGGAGGAGGAGGTGTTATGGTGCGGGGGTGCTTTGCTGGTGACACTGTCTGTGATTTATTTAGAAATCAAGGCACACTTAACCGGCATGACTTTCACAGCATCCTGCAGAGATGCGCCATCCCATCTGGTTTGGGCTTAGTGGGACTATCATTTGTTTTTCAACAGGATAATGACCCAACACACCTCCAGGCTGTGTAAGGGCTATTTGACCAAGAAGGAGAGTGAAGGAGTGCTGCATCAGATGACCTGGTCTCCAATCCTGGTCTCCAGATGACCTGGTCTCCAATCCCCCGACCTCATCCAAATTGAGATGGTTTGGTATGAGTCGGACCGCAGATTGAAGGAAAAGCAGCCAACAAGTGCTCAGTATATGTGGGAACTCCTGTTGGAAAAACATTCCAGGTGAAGCTGGTTGAGAGAATGCCAAGAGTGTGCAAAGCTGTTGTCATGACTTTGGCCTGTGGGTAAGGTTTATGACCCCCTCATAAATACCTTTCTCCCTTCCCTCTCTCTCTGACTCTACTGAAGGACTCTTGAATAGACTTTGTTAAACATAGAGAGTCTGGGAACATCAAACAAGTGGAGGGAAAGGAACCATATTTCGGTAATAGAACCAGTTGAAAATATACGTTGGTACTTAATGAATATGATGTCAGTTCGGTTGTCATGACTGATGACAGGACGACCTAAACTGTATCTGGGAAAGTCTACACATTATAGTTATCAGATTCACATGGAATTGTTGTGCAATTTAAATATTTAAATATGACACTATTTGTGAAAAGATTAAATGTAATTTTAGCTTCCAAATGACAGATTTGGGTTTTCATAAAGTTAGAGCTCTGCTCAATCAATGGCCCGCCCCTGTGAAGAGACATGGGTTATAAACTATGAAACACACCCTTCTCTCCCTCCACTATATAAGCCCTTGACATAAATGTAACTATCTGTTCCGAGGACAATAGGACGACGGTCCATACGTTGAAAAGGACTAACATGTCAACTACAGAACTAAGCCAACCTCAGCGTGAGCTTTGGTTGTGAATGTAAACTTATTCACTAAAGAAGTGAGACATCCTAGCCGTTGAGTTAGCAACAGCAGCTGTAAACGTGGGCTAGGAAAGGACGGACAACCTATCCCGTCTACCACACAACGACGATACTACAGGGTATCCAATTTACCACCAGAGACATTCTTCCGAGGACAGGAAGATCTCTGTTGGCCAACACGGCCAGCATCTACGACCAACCTACCGAAGCGCAGCTCAGAGTAAATATTTATTGCATTTTCCTTTTCCAAATGGGTGGTAATTTAGAATGCATAAGATACTGTATTTACGATAGCTTCTCCCTTTGTTCTTCAGTCTTTCCGCTCTTTCACTCAAACCCAACCCCCTTTTCTTTGTGTAACCAGCTGTCATATCTGTTCCGTCCGCTAGGGACGTTTTCCTTTATGACATAATTTGTAATCAAGGTATGATTCATTCTGTGTATATGTAATTCTGTGTGATTAGTTAGGTATTTAGTAAATAAATAATTAAACCCAATTTTGTATTTCTGATTCAACTTGTTAGCCAGGGTTCGTGAAGATAACCAAGAATTCTACGATGTTCAGATGAGACTGAAATAAGGTGACGATTAATATTGACTGCTATTGATGTAGTTTATTCAGAGTTTATTCGGAAGATAACAGGTCTATAAACACTCTTTCGTGGTGCCCTGACTTTCTAGTTAATTACATTTACATGATTAGCTCAATCAGGTAATATTAATTACGGAGAAAGGATTTTATAGAATAGCATGTCATTTCACTTAATCTGGCATAGCCAAAGACACAACACTGTCATCAAGGCAAAGGGTGGCTATTTGAAGAATCTCATATATAAAATATATTTTGATTTGTTTAACACTTTTTTGGTTGCTATATGATTCCATATGTGTTATTTCATAGTTTTGATGTCTTCACTATTATTCTACAATGTAGAAAATAGTAAAAATAAAGAAAAACCCTGGAATGACTAGGTGTTGTAAAACCTTTGACCGGTAGTGTACAATGCATATGCTCTGGATTAATATATGCTAAATAAGGACAATTACTGATGCTTGTTTGAGTTTTGCGGACATGCTTCATAATTTGACAAATATGACATTTTCAGACATTTTCAGACACTTGTATTCCTCTGGATAAAGACGTGCACAAACCGCAAGTTAAAAGCACTGTAACTGGTAGCCTAGCAACAAGAATCATATATTTTCTGTTGTGGAGTTCCAACTGTCATTTTGAAATATGGGCGCCACAAATGAGTGTGTAAACGGTGTGTGGTTGAACTGAGGACTGGAAAAAACAAATAAGTGAGAAGCTGTTCAGAAAATACCTCAAAGAAGTAAACGCTAAATTGAGTAGCTAATTTGAGATGTTTCATTTATGTTAGTAACTAGAATAAATAATTTGGCCAGCAGCCAGTAGGGCTAGCTAGCTAGCTAGGCTTGATATAGGGTAACTGGTCGCCTAGCTAGCTAACAAATAACTAAATTACCTTCCCTTCTGGGAAAAACATGTTAGTTAGTTTTCTCCTTATGAATGAGCGTCTGAGCATCCCCTATAAAGCCTCAAGGTGACAGCTAACGTTTTAAAATGTTTAGGCGTATTTTGTAGTACTGGTTAATATAATCTAGTTAGCGAACTAACTTAGCTAGCTAGCTAAGTAGTTTATTGGCTAGCTAGCTAGTTAGCTTGTTGTTCTAGCTTGTTCCAGTTAGTTTTCTCCCTATGAATGAGCATCTGCTAAGAGGTTAAAATGTCAAATGTACATTTTTACATACAGATCTCATATTATTTCAAATATCGATGTCGCAAATGTATTATTTGTATATCTCTTTATTAAAAATGTTATCTGTTACATTTGACTGTGTAAAATCTAACAACACTACTTATTTATCTGAGAGTGAGGCAGATATGTAGCATTTAGCAAAAAAAACATGATAGATTTTAAACAAATTCATGTCTGTCATTGAATAACCCCATTCCATAATATTACAAAGACATTTCAATAATTACACCAATCTCTTTACCAACATTTCTGAAAATGGATATATAGTGTTTTGGAATGACACTCTTCGTATAATTAAAACTAAAAATGGATGTGTAGCTATCGCAGATTGCCCCTTTAAGCGTTCCGTTGGCTTGATCCATCCCATAATATGATCCATCCCATAATATGATCCATCCCATAATATGATCCATGCCATAATATGATCCATCCCATAATATGATCCATGCCATAATATGATCCATCCCATAATATGATACATCCCATAATATGATCCATCCCATAATATGATCCATCCCATAATATGATCCATGCCATAATATGATCCATCCCATAATATGATACATCCCATAATATGATACATCCCATAATATGATCCATGCCATAATATGATCCATGCCATAATATGGTTAGTAAATCTCCTGTATATTAACATGGCTTTGATAGTCACGACTCACACTACATGGAACTCTAGTTCAGTGCTAACTGTTGGTATCAGTGATCATTGTGAAGTAGAACAGCACCTCTCCTTGTGCCCATAGTCTGGAGCAGAAACAGGCCAGTAGATGTCACCATTATTGCAACACAGCTCTGTAATACACGACGCCACTGCCACAGTGAGAACAGAATGCCACAGTGAGAACAGAATGCCACAGTGAGAACAGAATGCCACAGTGAGAACAGAATGCCACAGTGAGAACAGAATGCCACAGTGAGAACAGAATGCCACAGGGAGAACAGAATGCCACAGGGAGAACAGAATGCCACAGGAAGAACAGAATGCCACAGGGAGAACGGAATGCCACAGCGAGAACAGAATGCCACAGCGAGAACAGAATGCCACAGGGAGAACAGAATGCCACAGGGAGAACAGAATACCACAGGGAGAACAGAATGCCACAGGGAGAACAGAATGCCACAGGGAGAACAGAATGCCACAGGGAGAACAGAATGCCACAGTGAGAACAGAATGCCACAGTGAGAACAGAATGCCATAGTGAGAACAGAATGCCACAGTGAGAACAGAATGCCACAGTGAGAACAGAATGCCACAGCGAGAAGAAGAATGCCACAGTGAGAACAGAATGCCACAGTGAGAACAGAATGCCACAGTGAGAACAGAATGCCACAGCGAGAAGCAGAATGCCACAGCGAGAAGCAGAATGCCACAGCGAGAAGCAGAATACCACAGGGAGAAGCAGAATACCACAGGGAGAAGCAGAATGCCACAGTGAGAAGCAGAATGCCACAGTGAGAACAGAATGCCACAGTGAGAACATAATGCCACAGGGAGAAGCAGAATGCCACAGTGAGAAGCAGAATGTCACAACGACAGGGCTTGAGAGACTGATTTTGGTTCACCATAATTTAACAGACACTGTTCTTTTATTATCGTGATAAAATAAAAGTTCAATTAAATTGATAAAAAACGATCAGGACCAGTTTTGCACACGCTGTGAAAAAAAAAAAAGTAACCTTTACTTAACTAGTCAAGTCAGTTAAGAACAAATTCTTACTTACAATGACGGCCTACCAGGGAACAGTGGGTTAACTGCCTTGTCAGCTAGGGGATTCAATCCAGCAACCTTTCAGTTACAGGCCCAACACCCTAACCACTAGGCTACCTGTCGCCACATGTCATCTTTATGGCTGTCAATATGTTTCTGTTATCAAAATTCCACCAGGTAAAGCAAAAGTAGGTTGATGTATTTCCTAGGTGGGGATGGGTGAATGCCAGCGTATAATATTTCTCATGAGAGAGGTATTCAAATCTAAGAATAGGTCTCTTTATGCAGGAATTATCATGTTTAACTTTCTAACAAGAACATGATTTATATTCAGAGAGGAGAGGTAGAGAGAGAGAGAGTGAGGAGAGAAGGAGAGAGTGAGGGAGAGAGAGAAAGAGAGAGAGAGGAGAGAGGGAAGCGAAAGAGAGTGGGATAGAGGCACAGACAGTATCAGTGGTATGTATCATCAAGAGTAAGATACACAGAGAGAAAGAGATTGTGAGGGAGAGAAGGAGAGAGTGTGGGAGAGAAGGAGAGAGTGAGGAGAGAAGGAGAGAGTGAGGAGAGAAGGAGAGAGTGTGGGAGAGAAGGAGAGAGTGTGGGAGAGAAGGAGAAAATGTGGGAGAGAAGGAGAGAGTGAGGAGAGAAGGAGAGAGTGTGGGAGAGAAGGAGAAAATGTGGGAGAGAAGGACAGAGTGAGGGAGAGAAGGAGAGAGTGGGGGAGAGGAGAGAGAGAGTGAGGAGAGAAGGAGAGAGTGAGGGAGAGAAGGAGAGAGTGAGGGGAGAAGGAGAGAGTGTGGGAGAGAAGGAGAGAGTGAGGGAGGGAAGGAGAGAGTGACGAGAGAAGGAGAGAGTGAGGGAGAGAAGGAGAGAGTGAGGGGAGAAGGAGAGAGTGAGGAGAGAAGGAGAGAGTGAGGAGAGAAGGAGAGAGTGTGGGAGAGAAGGAGAGAGTGAGGAGAGAAGGAGAGAGTGAGGAGAGAAGGAGAGAGTGAGGAGAGAAGGAGAGAGTGTGGGAGAGAAGGAGAGAGTGAGGGAGAGAAGGAGAGAGTGTGGAGAGAAGGAGAGAGTGAGGGAGAGAAGGAGAGAGTGAGGGAGAGAAAGAGAGAGTGAAGGAGAGAGTGAGGGAGAGAAGGAGAGACTGAGGGAGAGAAGGAGAGACTGAGGGAGTGAGGGAGAGAAGGAGAGAGTGAGGAGAGAATGAGAGAGTGAGGAGAGAAGGAGAGAGTGAGGGGGAGAATGAGAAAGTGAGGAGAGAAGGAGAGAGTGAGGGAGAGAAGGAGAGAGTGAGAAGAGGAGAAAGAGAGAAGGAGAGAGTGAGGGAGAGAAGGAGAGAGTGAGGGAGAGAAGGAGAGAGTTAGGGAGAGAAGGAGAGAGTGAGGAGAGAATGAGAGAGTGAGGGAGAGAAGGAGAGAGTGAGAAGAGGAGAAAGAGAGAAGGAGAGAGTGAGGAGAGAAGGAGAGAGTGAGGGAGAGAAGGAGAGAGTGAGGGAGAGAAGGAGAGAGTGAGGGAGAGAAGGAGAGAGTGAGGAGAGAATGAGAGAGTGAGGGAAAGAAAGATAGAGTTAGGCAGAGAAGGAAAGAGTGAGAGAAAAAGAAAGAGAGCGTGAGGGAGAGAAGGAGAGAGTGAGGGAGAGAAAGAGAGATTAAGGGAGAGAAGGAGAGAGTGAGGGAGAGAAGGAGAGAGGAGAGAGTGAGGGAGAGAAGGAGAGAGTGAGAGAAAAAGAAAGAGAGCGTGAGGGAGAGAAGGAGAGAGTGGGGGAGAGAAAGAGAGAGTGAAGGAGAGAGTAAGGGAGAGAAGGAGAGAGTGAGAGAAAAAGTAAGAGAGCGAGCAGGGAAAATACAACATAAGACAGATGGAAAGAAAAAATAAGAATAAATGATGTCCTAATTGACTGACTGGGTGATGTCCACTCCACAGTATGATGTGTTTTTGTCAGTGTCATGCTAGTGTCAGGGCCTTGGGGACAGACAGGGGTGGGTCATTCCTTCGGTAAATTGCCCCTCCGGCCACCTCCCCTATTTGCCAGCCTGCTGAGGCTGTAGAACCAACCAGCGGTGCACAGACTGCACACTGGGTGTCTATCAACACACCACAGACTGCACACTGGGGGTTTATCAACACACCACAGACTGCACACTGGGGGTTTATCAACACACCACAGACTGCACACTGGGGGTTTATCAACACACCACAGACTGCACACTGGGTGTCTATCAACACACCACAGAATACACACTGGGGGTTTATCAACACACCACAGACTGCACACTGGGGGTTTATCAACACACCACAGACTGCACACTGGGTGTCTATCAACACACCACAGAATGCACACTGGGGGTTTATCGACACACCACAGACTGCACACTGGGTGTCTATCAACACACCACAGACTGCACACTGGGTGTCTATCAACACACCACAGACTGCACACTGGGGGTTTATCAACACACCACAGACTGCACACTGGGGGTTTATCAACACACCACAGAATACACACTGGGGGTTTATCAACACACCACAGACTGCACACTGGGGGTTTATCAACACACCACAGAATACACACTGGGGGTTTATCAACACACCACAGAATACACACTGGGGGTTTATCAACACACCACAGGCTGCACACTGGGTGTCTATCAACACACCACAGACTGCACACTGGGGGTCTATCAACACACCACAGAATGCACACTGGGGGTCTATAAACACACCACAGACTACACGCTGGGGGTTTATCGACACACCACAGACTACACACTGGGGGTTTATCGACACACCATAAACCATGGGCTGTCTCCCACTGGGCAAGAACTGGTTGTATTAATGTTGTTTATAAGTCATTTCAAAAACCATATGTGATGAATTGTCACTGACATGGTCATTTTGTTGGTCGATTTTACATTGAATTTAGGTTAGTTGAAAACTCAACCAAATGTAAATCAAAACTAAACGTTGATTTGACGTCGGTGCCCAGTGGGACATTAACAGACATATGAAGTGGACACTGGCTAAAACACATACACCTGAGTACACACACAGCGGGGTATGTATAAATACACACACACACACACACACACACACACACACACACACACACACACACACACACACACACACACACACACACACACACACACACACACACACACACACACACACACACACACACACACACACACATACATACAGTATACACACACACACAGATACACAGACACACATACATACAGTATACACACACACAGATACACAGACACACATACATACAGTATACACACACAGAGACACACACACACAGGAGCCAGTTGAACACAAAGGATGAGAGCTGAGGACAGATGTTAACTGACACCGGTGCATAGCATAAAAACAGACAGACAGAAACGCACAGGTCTGTTTGTGAGAGGGCTCGTACATTCAGTCATTCCTTCTCTTGAGGAGACACCAGTCGGCACACAAAGGCTATTGCCTTCCTTAACATTACCTTCCTTAACATTGCCTTCCTTAACAATGCCACAGTGGCAATAAGAATAGATAATCAGCGTGGAACCAAACTAATCACTTCCCCCCCACCTCTCTCTTTCCCACCCCGCCCACTCACCCTCGCTCACTCTCTCTCTCTCTCTCTCTCTCTCCCTCCCTCCCTCTCTTCCACCTCTCTCTCTGTCTCCTCCCTCTCTCTCCACATCTCTCTCTCTCCCCTCTCTCTCTCTCTCTCTCTCCCTCCCTCTTTTCCACCTCTCTCTCTGTCTCCTCCCTCTCTCTCCACATCTCTCTCTGTATTCTCCTGTCTCCCCCCCATCTCTCTATCTCTATCTCTCTCTCTCTCCCTCCCTCTCTCTCTGTCTCCTCCCTCTCTCTCCCCATCTCTCTCTCTATCCTCCTGTCTCTCCCCCTCCCCCCTCTCCCCCTACCTCTCTCTCTCCCCCTCTCTCTCTCTCTCCCTCCTTCCCTCTCTTCCACCTCTCTCTCTGTCTCCTCCCTCTCTCTCCCTCTCTCTCCCCATCTCTTACTCTATCCTCCTGTCTCTTCCCCTCCTGTCTCTCCCCCTCCCCCCTCTCCCCCCTACCTCTCTCTCTCCCCATCTTTCTCTCCCCCCCATCTCTCTCTCTCCCTCTCTCCCACCTCTCTCTCTGTCTCCTCCCTCTCTCCCTCTCTCTCCCCATCTCTCTCTCTATCCTCCTGTCTCTGCCCCTCCCCCCTACCTCTCTCCCCCCTCTCTCTCCCCCTCCCTCCTTCTCTTCCACCTCTCTCTCTGTCTCCTCCCTCTCTCCCTCCCTCTCCGCATCTCTTACTCTATCCTCCTGTCTCTTCCCCTCCTGTCTCCCCCCTCTCTCTCCCCATCTCTCTCTCTATCCTCCTGTCTCTCTCTCTCCCTCCCTCTCTTCCACCTCTCTCTCTGTCTCCTCCCTCTCTCTCCCCATCTCTCTCTATCCTCCTGTCTCTCTCCCTCCCTCCCTCTCTTCCACCTCTCTCTCTCTCTGTCTCCTCCCTCTCTCTCCCCATCTCTCTCTATATCCTCCTGTCTCTCTCCCTCCCTCCCTCTCTTCCACCTCTCTCTCTGTCTCCTCTCTCTCTCTCCCCATCTCTCTCTCTATCCTCCTGTCTCCCTCCCTCCCTCCCTCTCTCTCTTCCACCTCTCTCTCTGTCTCCTCCCTCTCTCTCCCCATCTCTCTCTCTATCCTCCTGTCTCCCCCCCTCTCCCCCCTCTCTCAATAGACCATGTTCTGTCTTTATATGCCATTAGAAGGCTGTGGAGAATGCTAATAGCACTAAAGCATGGAGAGTGGGCTAATTGATGAGACCACCAACACCTCCCCTGCCCCTTCCTTCATACACCCACACAAAGCAATGACAACCCACTGGAACCTCCCCGTCCCCAAGCCAAATGTCTCCCATCTCTGGGTCTCTAATGGTATTGGTAATGTATAGACAACGGGGTTAGCTACTGCTGCTTTATTTGACCAAGATGTAACAGTGAAAGTGCCTGTTTAACCCATTGGCTGCCAAGCCAGTGGGTGTAAATCAGGGGCTTGAGTGGTCTCCACCCCCTAATGTCACAATGATGGCGATGTTAGGGAAATGTATTTGGGTGTATTTGCCCCTCGGGTGTGGAGAATAAGAGGAGGAGACTGACAGGGACAAAGGACTATGAATGGCGAATGAACATGAAGGGTTTTGTGCCATTATATTTTCACTATGAAGAAAGGGCTGCCTGATGTAAACAATTGAAGTAGCTGAAGGAAGAATGGTCTGAATAAACAACCACAGGGTGTGTTCCTCTTCTGTCTGTCCTTTTCTTTCTGTCTGTCCTTTTCTCTCTCTCTCTCTCTCTCTCTCTCTCTCTCTCTCTCTCTCTCTCTCTCTCTCTCTCTCTCTCTCTCTCTCTCTCTCTCTCTCTCTCTCTCTCTCTCTCTCTCTCTCTCTCTCTCTCTCTCTCTCTCTCTCTCTCTCTCTCTCTCTCTCTCTCTCTCTCTCTCTCTCTCTCTCTCTCTCTCTCTCTCAAAAGCAAGAAGTGTAATGTTGATGAATTGATGATGCATTTTGTCTGGGAATGACACGGGCTAAAGCTACAGTATTTATGAACTATTATTTATACTATATATACACATGTTATTTATTTACTGCGTAACAGCTATAAAATATTATGACTACACATCCCTGTCTTTAGACCCTGTTAAGCAAAGGCATATCTGTATCTGAACCAAGAACGTACAACAACTAGTACACAAGTCAACTCTAGGAAAACATATTGACCATTCAGCTTTGGGTCAAGTCAGGAGAGAGTCTTATCGAGGGCAACATTAAACACAACTGCTGAATTGTCAAGGAGCCCACAGAATTTTGATAGAATCTTTAAAGTGTTTTACATTCTGAAAGGGATACAGTACAGTACAGTGCAATGCCATGTTTAACAAGAATGTTCTGTTGTGTCTTGTTTTGCACAGTCTTCACTCTGTTTACAGAAAAACAGAGTTTGTATTGATGAACTTGGGTTTAGTATTGATTTCCCATCATTCCTTGAGGTGACATGTTCAGATCTGGTCTATTGTTGTGATGTACATTCATTCCCCTTGCAGTTGTAGAGCAGAAATATAGACCACTTCACTTTGGCAATATGGAGAAAATAAAATGTCCTCAAAGACTTCTAATACTAGGTGGTTTCCCCCCCTAGCCACCAGCCTAGTGTCACGGCCGTCGAAAGAACTAGACCGAAGCTCAGCGTGGTGAGCGTACATATTCCTTTTATTTAGGTATGACGCCAACAAAAACAATAAACGATACAAAAACGACCGTGAAGCTTAAGGGCATATAGTGCCACAAACAAAGACAACTTCCCACAAAGACAGGTGGGAAAAAGGGCGACCTAAGTATGGTTCCCAATCAGGGACAACGATAGACAGCTGTCCCTGATTGAGAACCATACCCGGCCTAAACATAGAAATACAAATAATAGAACATAGAATGCCCATCCCAACTCACGCCCTGACCAAACCAAAATAGAGACATAAAAAGGATCTCTAAGGTCAGGGCGTGACACCCAGACAAGGGACTGCTAAATACTAACATATCACAGGCTAACTCACAGGCTAACTTCAACTTCCGGCGCCGACCGAGATGGCCGCCTCGCTTCGCGTTCCTTGGAAAATATGCAGTATTTTGTTTTTTTATCCCTTTACACTTGTGTGTATAAGGTAGTAGTTGTTGAATTGTTAGGTTAGATTACTTGTTGGTTATTACTGCATTGTCGGAACTAGAAGCACAAGCATTTCGCTACACTCGCATTAACATCTGCTAACCATGTGTATGTGACAAATAAAATTCGATTTGATTTGATTTGATTTGAACTATGAACCTGGTTTATTTTATAAAGTCAAAAATAACATTTGAAACAAATAAAGTAAAATAACAATCCTTAGTAGAGGTGGACAACAATGGACATATGGAAATAATCTCTGACAGACCACGGTAAAATGTAAACGCTGTGGCAAACATGCCATAAATAAATCATGATTTAAACACAGATTTAGATCACAGATGATCAATAAAGTTTCCAGTTGAAAAAAAAGACCAAATCCAAATAGGAAAATGTCATGCTGGAGAGAGAGGAAGAGGAGCGTGGTAAGAAACAGATCAAGTAAAATGGGGAGAGAGAGAGAGAGAGAGAGAGACTGAATAATGTATTATTGTGAACCTGCTCACCTCGTTCTCTGACGATGAATGACATTTAGATTACTGGGGTTCCCCTTTGTCTCTGCTGACAATAACCCTTAAAACACACACACACACACAGACACAGACACACACACACACACACACACACACACACACACACACACACACACACACACACACACACACACACACACACACACACACACACACACACACACACACACACACACACACACACACACACACACACACACACACACACACACACACACACACACACACACCACTAAGTAAAACCAATGAGAACTCATATAAGGCCCGTTTCCTTAGAATGGTCCAACCATAGTATTCATACACCGGACATACTTGACTGAACACTAATTGTGATCTACTTACAGCCTCTCCCTGATGTTACTGTACCCTCTGCGTGGCGTCAGAAATATGCAGTGGGGTAAAGTACTACAGTAAAAATACTTGTAAGTACTACTTAAGTCGTTTTTTGGGGGGTATCTGTACTTTACTATTTATATTTTTGACAACTTTTACTTTTACTCCACTACATTCTTAAAGAAAATAATGTACTTTTTACTCCATACACTTTCCCTGATACCTAAAAGTAATTGTTACATATAGAACGCTCAAGCAGGACAGAATTATGGCACCTGTCAATATACCACTTTGTCATCGCTACTGCCTCTGATCTGGCAGACTCACTAAACACAAATACTGTGTTTGTAAATGACGTCTGAGTGTTGGAGTGTGGCCCCTGTCTGTCCGTAATTAAAAATAATACGAAAATCGTGCCGTCTTGTTTTCTTAATATAAGGAATTTGATTTATAGCATTTACTTTTACTCAAGTATGACAATTGAGTACTTTTTCTACCACTGTACTTAAGTACATTTAAAACCAGATACTTGTAGACTTTTACTCAAGTAGTATTTTACTGGTTATCTTCCACTTTTACTTGAGTTATTTTCTATTAAGGTATCTTTACTTTTACTCAAGTATGACAGTTGAGTACTTTTTCTACCACTATACTTAAGTACATTTAAAACCAGATACTTGTAGACTTTTACTCAAGTAGTATTTTACTGGTTATCTTCCACTTTTACTTGAGTCATTTTCTATTAAGGTATCTTTACTTTTACTCAAGTATGACAATTGAGTACTTTTTCCCCCACTGGAAATATTACCATTATTTGGAGAGAAATAAGGATATACAGAAACCTTTGCAGTTAACTGATTGACATGTGTGTCACAGAATGTCATTAACCATCTGATTAGTCTGAGTCATAATGTCATTAACCGTCTGATTAGTCTGAGTCATAATGTCATTAACCATCTGATTAGTCTGAGTCATAATGTCATTAACCATCTGATTAGTCTGAGTCATAATGTCATTAACCATCTGATTAGTCTGAGTCATAATGTCATTAACTGTCTGATTAGTCTGAGTCATAATGTCATTAACCATCTGATTAGTCTGAGTCAATGTCATTAACCATCTGATTAGTCTGAGTCATAATGTCATTAACCGTCTGATTAGTCTGAGTCATAATGTCATTAACCATCTGATTAGTCTGAGTCATAATGTCATTAACCGTCTGACTAGTCTGAGTCATAATGTCATTAACCGTCTGATTAGTCTGAGTCATAATGTCATTAACCATCTGATTAGTCTGAGTCATAATGTCATTAACCATCTGATTAGTCTGAGTCATAATGTCATTAACCGTCTGATTAGTCTGAGTCATAATGTCATTAACCATCTGATTAGTCTGAAACATAATGTCATTAACCATCTGATTAGTCTGAGTCATAATGTCATTAACTGTCTGATTAGTCTGAGTCATAATGTCATTAACCGTCTGATTAGTCTGAGTCATAATGTCATTAACCGTCTGATTAGTCTGAGTCATAATGTCATTAACCATCTGATTAGTCTGAGTCATAATGTCATTAACCATCTGATTAGTCTGAGTCATAATGTCATTAACCGTCTGATTAGTCTGAGTCATAATGTCATTAACCGTCTGATTAGTCTGAGTCATAATGTCATTAACCGTCTGATTAGTCCGAGTCATAATGTCATTAACCATCTGATTAGTCTGAGTCATAATGTCATTAACCGTCTGATTAGTCTGAGTCATAATGTCATTAACCGTCTGATTAGTCTGAGTCATAATGTCATTAACCGTCTGATTAGTCTGAGTCATAATGTCATTAACCGTCTGATTAGTCTGAGTCATAATGTCATTAACCATCTGATTTGTCTGAGTCATAATGTCATTAACCGTCTGATTAGTCTGAGTCATAATGTCATTAACCATCTGATTAGTCTGAGTCATAATGTCATTAACCGTCTGATTAGTCTGAGTCATAATGACATTAACCGTCTGATTAGTCTGAGTCATAATGACATTAACCGTCTGATTAGTCTGAGTCATAATGTCATTAACCGTCTGATTAGTCTGAGTCATAATGTCATTAACCGTCTGATTAGTCTGAGTCATAATGTCATTAACCGTCTGATTAGTCTGAGTCATAATGTCATTAACCGTCTGATTAGTCTGAGTCATAATGTCATTAACCATCTGATTTGTCTGAGTCATAATGTCATTAACCGTCTGATTAGTCTGAGTCATAATGTCATTAACCATCTGATTAGTCTGAGTCATAATGTCATTAACCGTCTGATTAGTCTGAGTCATAATGACATTAACCGTCTGATTAGTCTGAGTCATAATGACATTAACCGTCTGATTAGTCTGAGTCATAATGTCATTAACCGTCTGATTAGTCTGAGTCATAATGTCATTAACCATCTGATTAGTCTGAGTCCTACATTCCAAAAAGTTTTGGGACACTGTAAAGTCCATGGAGAATAAGAGCACCTCCTCCCAGCTGCCCACTGCACTGAAGCTAGGAAACACTATCACCACCGATAAATCTACGGTAATCGATTGTTTCAATAAGCATTTTTCTCCGGCTAGCCATGCTTTCCACCTGGCTACCCCTACCCCGGCCAATATCTCAGCACCCCCTGCAGCAACTTGCCCAAGCCCCCCCTTCCCCCACTTCTCCTTCACCCAAATCCAGATAGCTGATGTTCTGAAAGAGCTGTAAAATCTGGACCCTCTCTTTCTAAAATTATCCGCCAAAATTGTTGCAACCCCTATTACTAGCCTATTCAACTTCTCTTTCGTATCATCTGAGATCCCCAAAGATTTGGAAAGCTGCCGCGGTCATCCCCCTCTTCAAAGTTGGAGACACTCTAGACCCAAACTGTTACAGACCTATATCCATCCTGCCCTGCCTTTCTAAAGTCTTCGAAAGCCAAGTTAACAAACAGATCACTGACCATTTCGAATCCCACCGTACCTTCTCCACTATGCAATCCTCATCTGGACTGACCACCGCAACCTGGAGTACATCCGGGCAGCGAGGAGACTGAATCCCCGCCAGGCAAGGTGGGTCATGTTTTTTTACTCGTTTTGTGTTTACCTTATCCTACAGACCAGGTTCCCAGAATAAGAAGGCAGACGCACTGTCCAGACTGTATGACACAGAGGAGCAGCCCATGGATCAGACTCCCGGCCTCCCGGCCTCCTGCCTGGTAGCGCCGGTCGTGTGGGATCTGGATGCGGACATTGAGCAGGTGCTGAGCAGCCCGCTCCCCTCCAGTGTCCCGTTGGGCGTAAGTATGTTCCGTCTGCTGTCCGTGACCAGTTGATCTCTTGGGCCCACACGTCTCCCTCCTCTGGTCATCCGGGGATCGGCCGGCCGGACGGTGCGCTGTCTGACTGGGAGGTACTGGTGGCCCACTTTGGCAAAGGACGTGAGGGTTTATGTCTCCTCCTGCTCGGTGTGTGCCCAGTGTAAGGCTCCGAGACACCTGCCCAGAGGTAAGTTACATCCTTTACCCGTTCCACAACGACCTTGGTCACATCTGTCAGTGGATTTCTTAACAGATCTTCCCCCCTCACAGGGAAATACCACGATCCTGGTCGTTGTGGATCGTTTTTCTAAGTCCTGTCGTCTACTCCCTCTGCCTGGTCTCCCTACGGCCCTACAGACTGCGGAGGCCCTGTTTACACATGTCTTCCGGCACTACGGGGTGCCTGAGGATATAGTGTCGGATCGGGGTCCCCAGTTCACGTCGCAGGTTTGGAGGGCGTTCATGGAACGTCTGGGGGTCTCGATCAGCCTTACCTCAGGTTTTCACCACGAGAGTAATGGGCAGGTGGAGAGAGTCAACCAGGATGTGGGCAGGTTTCTGCTGTCCTATAGCCAGGACCGGCCGGGGGAGTGGGCAGTGTTCGTGCCCTGGGCCGAGATGGCACAGAACTTGCTTTGCCACTCCTCCACTAACCTCTCCCCCTTTCAATGTGTATTGGGGTACCAGCCGGTTCTGGCGCCGTGGCATCAGGGTCAGACCGATACTCCTGCGGTGGACGACTGATTTAGGCACGCGGAGGAGACATGGGAGGCCGCTTGTGTCCATCTCCAGCGAGCTGCGCGTCGTCAGAAAACCAGCGCGGACCGTCACCGCAGTGAGACCCCTGTGTTCGCACCGGGGGACCGGGTCTGGCTCTCGACCCGTAACCTGCCCCTCCGCCTGCCCTGCCGGAAGCTGGGTCCACGGTTTGTAGGGCCATTTAAAGTCCTGAGGAGGATAAACGAGGTGTGTTACAGATTACAACTTCCCTCTTATTACTGCATTAACCCCTCGTTCCATGTGTCTCTCCTCAGGTGGCTGGTGGCTGGTCCACTCCAGGAGTCTGAGGTACGGGAGGTTCCTCCGCCCCCTCTGGACATTGAGGGGGCCCCGGCGTACAACGTTCGTTCCATCCTGGATTCGAGGCGTCGGGTGGGGGGCCTTCAGTACCTCGTGGAGTGGGAGGGGTACGGACCGGAGGAGAGGTGCTGGGTTCCGGTTGCAGATATTTTGGATCCTGAACTACTGCGGGATCGCCCTGCGCCTCGTCCTCCGGGTCGTCCTCGAGGCCGGTGTTGGCGCGCCGCAGGAGCGGCACGGTACTGTCACGACTTCCGCCGAAGTTGGCTCCTCTCCTTGTTCGGGCGGCGTTCGGCGATAGACGTCACCGGCTTTCTAGCCATCACCGCTCCATTTTTCATAATTCCATTTGTCTTGTTTTCATACACACCTGGTTTTCATTTCCCCAATCAATCTACTTGTATTTAACCCTCTGTTTCCCATCATGTTTTGTGTGTAATTGTCTTCATGTCTTGTGATGTTCGTTAAGCGCTTTACTTTATAGTTCTGTTTTTTGAGCGCGTTTGTTTTGTTGTGCTCCCGGTTTGGAACTATAATAAAGTGCACTTTATTTAATATTACTCTGCTCTCCTGCACCCGACTTCACCTTCATACACACCTTGACAGATTCTAAAACCTTGTCGAGGGCCCACCAAGAAAAAACGGTTCAACATCTAATTATGGTGGATTTAAGTGAATTGTCAAAAAACATGAATTCAACTTGAAATAAATCAATCTTTGAAATCCTCTTGTTGATTTGTGGTTGTAATCTGGTCAAGATGAGACATAAACTCTGTACATTGACCATTTGTGAACTCAACCCAAAAATCCATTGATGTAAAATGTCAACTGAACAAAATGACATGACATAACTTTGATTCAACATATGTTTGCCTGCAACTGTGGACCAAAAACTGAAAGAAAGCACTACACGTTGCTTTCTTTCAGTTTTTTGTCAAATTAAATCAAGCTTTATTTATACAGCACATTTCAGACATTGTTCTTCACAGGAAAAAAAAAATACAATTTTCTATGTCGACTTCATCCGTCCACAACCCTGTTCCTAGTCTACCTCTGAAATCAGCCATACGTCACAAAACAGCTCAGCACAACAAGTTTTACTTATTGACCCACTCGTCAAATATCAAATCAGGTTTCTCCGTCACCTTCCGCTGAACTCTTCTTCAAGCTAATGGTTATTGGGAAAATCACTTCTTCTTAGAAATGTGACAAATTCCCCTTTTACCTGTGACAGAGCGTTCATCTGATGTATTGAAATTCAGCACCAGAACAGGAGATGGGCATTCTAACTCTGATAAGACCTTTAAAATATCTTGGACATTTTGTCAATACACAATTTTCCCATTCTTTGTGAGCTTTGGGTATAAGTGGACTTCACCATACGTGAGGTTAGGAATAACAAGCCTCTCGTATTAATATGAGAGACGCGCGAAAAAACCTTAACGTCAGCTTCACTTTTGTGTCTCAGCCGGGGGGAAGAAAAAAATGAAATAAAAAATTAAAAGCCTATTGCTGCCATTAGAGAGATTGCATATTGCACTGCTGACATTCTGAAAACGTATCCCAGATTCACGGCCTATCACTTTGAGGGATCGACAAAAACCATCAGTTAGCCTGACACTTGTGACACAGGATTTTGAAATATTCCCCGCTAATCTGCCTGATTTATGGAGGCATATCCAGGTCCATCGAGAGCAATCTTAGATTTATCACCTTACTGAAGGAATTATTAATGATGCTCAATTTGTCCAACCTGATGATAGTGCATTCGTGGGCATGTGAGTCAGTGTGTGTGTGTGTGTGTGTGCGTGTGCGTGCGTGCGGTTGGGACCTTTCCTCCAGGATTACTTCATTCAAATGTTATGATTTACGTTTCTCTGTCCAGTCAACCGTCCTCCTGACCTGAGTGAAAGAGCATAGTCAGGTTAGAACTAGGAAGCAGACACTGTATATTTCAACAAGGTGTTGGGGAGCAGTGGGCTGGGTCATCGGGGGGGGGTCGATTAACAGGTTTCATAACAGGTTTCATGATGTTAACCTGAAACTACACACACACACACACACCTGTACACACACACACACCTATACACACCTATACACACCAAACACACACACACACACACACACACACACACACACACACACACACACACACACACACACACACACACACACACACACACACACACACACACACACACACACACACACACACACACACAACAACAACAACACACCCCCTTCTCTGTACTCCTTGTTAGCGTGCCAGGCTTCTCCACTTCAGAGTGCCCCACCCCCCAAGGATATGAGTTAGACTACTTCCCACATGCACACTGTATGTTGGAACACTGGCAGAGAGAGAGAAAACGAGAGAGAGGGGAGTCTCATCTGTTCTCCCCTGGGAGGGAACACCCCAGTCGTTCTGGGGAGCCTTTGGGAACGAGGACTGTGTTGCTCCTGCATTGACGGGACCTCAGGGGGATCCGGGGTTGGTGACAGGTCAGCACTACAATCCACCCTTTTCTCCTTCACTCCTTCCGCTCGGGGAGATGACTCATTGGAGTATTTACTCGTTGTGAAAGATCTTCGGCAAACTGTTTACTGCTGGGCCCAGACAGACATGAGCAGGGATGGCACTTTGCCAGTTTGCGGCACTATCTCTTTTGATCCCATATTGTTTTGACGCCGCGGCGGAGATACACTCTTCCGAGACCAATGCCATGTTTTGCCAAATGCGAAAGTTTGAATATTTTTTTTCCCGGAGATGTGAAGTTTGTAATTGCGCGGAGGAGCTTCTGGAAAAGAGTCCGGAGATGGAGGTCGATGTTATTTTACTCCCTGAATTCCTTGGCCTGGAAACAGCCAGAGGCCGGAAAGTTCTATCGTCCATTTGCAATTCTTCTCAGTTCCTTACTTTCTTGCCTCTCTCCATCTCTCCATCTTTCCATCTCTCCATCTTTCCATCTCTCCATCTTTCCATCTCTCCATCTTTCCATCTCTCCATCTTTCCATCTCTCCATCACACTCGCTTTTTTTATCCCATCTGAAATGTCTTGAAGATAACGGTAGAGAAAACCTCTGTCTTACGCAAAACCAGTGGTAATACCTCTGTCATAAAGCCTTTCCAGTGGTAATAAGGCTGTCATAAAGCCTTTCCAGTGGTAATAAGGCTGTCATAAAGCCTTTCCAGTGGTAATAAGGCTGTCATAAAGCCTTTCCAGTGGTAATACCTCTGTCATAAAGCCTTTCCAGTGGTAATAAGGCTGTCATAAAGCCTGTCCAGTGGTAATAAGGCTGTCATAAAGCCTTTCCAGTGGTTATACCTCTGTCATAAAGCCTTTCCAGTGGTAATACCTCTGTCATAAAGCCTTTCCAGTGGTAATACCTCTGTCATAAAGCCTTTCCAGTGGCAATAAGGCTGTCATAAAGCCTTTCCAGTGGTAATAAGGCAGTCATAAAGCCTTTCCAGTGGTAATAAGGCAGTCATAAAGCCTTTCCAGTGGTAATAAGGCTGTCATAAAGCCTTTCCAGTGGTAATAAGGCAGTCATAAAGCCTTTCCAGTGGTAATACCTCTGTCACAAAGCCTTTCCAGTGGTAATAAGGCAGTCATAAAGCCTTTCCAGTGGTAATAAGGCAGTCATAAAGCCTTTCCAGTGGTAATACCTCTGTCATAAAGCCTTTCCAGTGGTAATAAGGCAGTCATAAAGCCTTTCCAGTGGTAATAAGGCAGTCATAAAGCCTTTCCAGTGGTAATAAGGCAGTCATAAAGCCTTTCCAGTGGTAATACCTCTGTCATAAAGCCTTTCCAGTGGTAATAAGGCAGTCATAAAGCCTTTCCAGTGGTAATAAGGCAGTCATAAAGCCTTTCCAGTGGTAATAAGGCTGTCATAAAGCCTTTCCAGTGGTAATAAGGCTGTCATAAAGCCTTTCCAGTGGTAATAAGGCTGTCATAAAGCCTTTCCAGTGGTAATAAGGCAGTCATAAAGCCTTTCCAGTGGTAATAAGGCAGTCATAAAGCCTTTCCAGTGGTAATAAGGCAGTCATAAAGCCTTTCCAGTGGTAATAAGGCAGTCATAGAGCCTTTCCAGTGGTAATAAGGCTGTCATAAAGCCTTTCCAGTGGTAATAAGGCAGTCATAAAGCCTTTCCAGTGGTAATAAGGCAGTCATAAAGCCTTTCCAGTGGTAATACCTCTGTCATAAAGCCTTTCCAGTGGTAATAAGGCTGTCATAAAGCCTTTCCAGTGGTAATACGGCTGTCATAAAGCCTTTCCAGTGGTAATAAGGCTGTCATAAAGCCTTTCAAGTGGTAATAAGGCTGTCATAAAGCCTTTCCAGTGGTAATAAGGCTGTCATAAAGCCTTTACAGTGGTAATAAGGCAGTCATAAAGCCTTTCCTTTGCATAAAACAGGGAGTTGTGATAACCTTCCTATTTTCAGTATTTTGGCATCTCTATAATATATATATATGATGTTCTACAATTAACTCTAAGCACATTCTGTTCACATTAACTCATTGTGGCTGGTGTTTGTTGTTAATGGCAGTGTGATGTCCAGCATCCACCAATCCAACAACAGAAGATAACACACTTCAATCCCCCAATTTTCAGAGAGGGTCAGCATTCATGTGAAACCCAGCCCCTGTTTTCCTGCCTTTTATTTCAAGAGTTTTGAGAGCTCCACTCTGACCGTAGACAGGAAAATCGATACAAACGCCAGCAGCGAAATAGTGGGGGCCGCGGCAAATTGAGAAGTGACATATTCAAGATGAGAGGCTCTGAGAGGGCCAGGGCCTGGCTGATTTCTCTAGAGAGAGACAGAGAACAGGAGGGAGGTGGTGGGGGGGGGAGAAACAGGAAGACAAAGAGATAGAGAGGGGAGAACGGAATGGTCAAAGAAAAGAGCGCTTCAAAGACATGTCACTTTCCTTCAAGCTTTGGAAGATGAAGCTGGCGAGATAGGCTTTCGAAGCCTTGTTCTCCACACACCTCTTCTTACTGTCTTCAGCTTTTGATGAGAGGATGAAGGCCCTCAACTGCAGGATAATTTGACAACTTCACCGTGGCGGCCATCGTCGAGAAACCTCCCAAAGGGATGAAAGGAAGAGAGTAAACAAAGAGAAGTCTAGTGTAGTGGACACTCAAAACATTCTCACGCTCACTCAGGCAACTCACCAGCTTTGACAAGCTAAAAAAACAAACAGACGTTAACAATCAATCAACACGCTTCTGCTTGGACAAGTCTGCCTGAAAACGAAACCAAATGGTCCCTGAGCTCACATATGGCTCTTTACAGTGTCACAAAGCTAACCAAAAAACGTAAGGTTTTATACCAGCAAAAACTAAACGACACCAAGCTTTTCCATTGTGAATTCTTCTGTAAAGGTGTTTAAACTCAAGGCAGGTCGACACTGAGCCATCGCTCTCTCTCCCCCATTACCTCCTTGAACCCTCTGCCAATTCTCCCTCTCACAGGCCCCTATAACAAACCAATGGAGCTGAATGGCTCTTAACCGACTGTCCGGGACATAAAACCAGAAGCCCATACAGCCCATTGACCATAATGGTCCCCACTCGCCCAGGGAGGTGCTTTTGTGCGATGCCATTCCCCGAGACCGTCAATGGGAAAATGTGTTTGAAATCGGTGGAAGGTCTCCCCATGGGATTGCAGTCGTCTGTGTGCCTGATTAGGCGGCGGGCAAGGCCATTCTGAGCTGTTGGCTCCATTTCCACTCGTCTGATTGCCTGTGACCTCCAGGACAAAAATGAGGCTAGGGGGGCTCCGGCCCCGTCCCACAGGGGCAACAGACACATTGACTTCCCTTTTACCTCTCTACTTCTAATATCTCTCTCTACTTCTAATCTCTCTCTCTCTCTCTCTCTCTCTCTCTCTCTCTCTCTCTCTCTCTCTCTCTCTCTCTCTCTCTCTCTCTCTCTCTCTCTCTCTCTCTCTCTCTCTCTCTCTCTCTCTCTCTCTCTCTCTCTCTCTCTCTCTCTCTCTCTCTCTCTCTCTCTCTCTCTCTCTCTCTCTCTCTCTCTCTCTCTCTCTCTCTCTCTCTCTCGAAAGGCAACAAGCACACAACTGTTGTCTTTGATGACACGTCACGTCACTTGAGACCGTTTAGTTTCCCTTATCAATTTTAATGTAACATTACATAACAAACACTAAAACATCTA
This sequence comes from Salvelinus alpinus, assembly GCF_045679555.1. Lineage (NCBI taxonomy): Eukaryota > Metazoa > Chordata > Actinopteri > Salmoniformes > Salmonidae > Salvelinus > Salvelinus alpinus. The sequence continues at coordinate 44,521,475 of NC_092103.1, read as the reverse complement.
GTACAATACATAGAAACACCGCAGGACTGTTTTAACTTATTTAGCCAATCGCTAACAAGAATAAGCAGAGACTTATCTAAAAAAAAAAAAGGTTATCAGATTACAATAGGAATGCTCGCTGGAACTAGCTGCTATTAGCATGACTGATTGGTTGGGTTTGAGCGAGTGACAATGACTACAGAGGGATACTAATCCCAGTACAACCCAGGAGACCTGGGAGGAAGCAGGCCAGGAAACAGATATTTGATCTAGCAGGTCTCCTGAGACACACACTACATATTATAAACACACACACACACACACACTACACATTA